>NW_028244683.1:587500-623873 GCF_964263255.1 Lissotriton vulgaris
AACATAGCGTAGCACAACATAGCGTAACAAAACAGCATAACAAAACATAGCATAGCATAACAAAACAGCATAACAAAACATAGCATAGCATAACAAAACAGCATAACAAAACATAGCATAGCATAACATAGCATAGCATAGCATAACAAAACATAACAAAACATAGCATAGCATAACATAGCATAGCATAGCATAACAAAACATAACAAAACATAGCATAGCATAACATAGCATAGCATAGCATAACAAAACATAACAAAACATAGCATAGCATAACAAAACATAACAAAACATAGCATAGCATAACAAAACATAACAAAACATAGCATAACAAAATACAACAAAACAGCATAGCTTAAAACACAACAAAGCATAGCATGGCTTAACAAAACATAATAGCATAGCAAAACACAGCATAGCATAATAAAACACAACAAAGCATAGCATAGCATAAAAAACAGCATAGCTGAGCAAAACAGCATAGCACAACAAAGCATAGCATAACAAAACACAACAAAACATAGCATAACAAAACAAAGCATAGGATAGCAAAACTAAACCGCATAGCATAGCATAACAAAACATAGCATAACAAAACATAGCATAACATAGCATAGCTTAACAAAACATAGCATGGCTGAACAAAACATAATAGCAAAACACAGCATACCAACACAACAAAGCATAGCATAGCATAATAAAACACAACAAAACATAGCATAACAAAGCAGAGCAAAACATAGCATAGCAAAACAAAACATAGGATAGCAAAACAAAACATAGGATAGCATACAGCATCACTCAGCACCACCACAGCATCACTCAGTGGCACCACAACATCAATCTGTGCAACCATTCAACAACAACTGGTTCAAATATGTTATCTCAATGTTTCAAGCTTTATTACAAATGTAACAAAAAGATGTTAATATTTGACATATGTTCTTGGATTTTCGTCACAATAAAATACACTGAACATAATATTCACAAATGTTATTTACAAAAGTTTAAGCTATTGCCATTATAAATTACAATAACTTTTATTTAAGTATTAATTATTAAAAAAACATTGTTATTTGTAATATCAATACATGTAAGTCACGTAAATACAACACGTATTGCATTACAAATGCTATAGGTGTCACATTTGCGAGAGTTACAACTATTGGCATTGTAAATGACAAAGCTATTAATTTCGCTATTTTCAAAAACAAAACCTAAATAAAAAATGTGTCATTTACAATACAAATAGCTCTAACTTTCCTAATACGAGACCTATTGCATTGCAAATGCTTGTTTATCCTTGGAAGAAAGGTGGAGATCTGGGATGTAGATGAAGATGCATGATAACGCAGGTATGAATTGGGATTCTGTTTGCAGTGTGTATTCTTTTCCTGAGAAAACTACCTGACTGGGAACATTGATGTTGAAGGAATGGGTGACAGGTTGTCAATTACCTTGTGTACTAGTGCGAGAATATTTAGCTGCCATGTTTTTTGCTTGTTGAATATGGTAGGGAAATTGAGTAAGTTGAATAGGGTGCACGTGACTGTGTTGCTGACATGTCTTGGGGAAGTAGTGTGCCATCACCTCTACCAGGAGAGTGAGTGAGCTCCAGGCTCGTTCTTCCAAACCTTCCTTCTGTCCATCCGGACAAGGTTGTGTTGCGGGCGGATCCTCTTTCCTGCCCAAGGTAGTCACAGCCTTCCACATCGGGCAGTCCATCACCTTGCCCACCTTCTTTCCGCCTCTGCATCCCTCAAAAGAGGAAGAGAGGCTCCACCGTCTGGACCCAAAACGTGCGCTCTCATTCTATCTGGACCGCACGTGCCAGTTCCGGGTGGATGACCAACTCTTTGTTGGTTACGTGGGTGCTAAGAAAGGTCGGGCGGTGCACAAACTAACCATTTCTCGATGGGTCGTCTTGTGCATCAAGGCTCGTTATTCTCTGGCTAAAAAGGAGCCTCCTGTGGGGCTGCATGCCCATTCCACTCGGGCCACGGCAGCTACTACTGCCCTGGGTCGGGGAGTCCCCTTGCAGGACATCGGTCAGGCAGCTACGTGGGCCTCGCTGCACACGTTCGCAATACGCTACTGCCTGGACAGCCAAGCCTGGAGAGATGGCTTTTTTGGCCGTTCTGTTCTCCAGGACTTTCTGGTGTGATCATTGGTTCGCAGGCCCACCACCGGTGTTGGTATTGCTGGGGTATCTATTCTAAGGTAAAGAATCTAACACTAACCTGTTTCTTTCAGATGCACAAGTTACTTACCTTCGGTAACAATATATCTGTACGAAACAGTAGTTAGTGTTAGATTTCTTACCGCCCCACCCATCCTCCCTGTTCTGCGAACCGATATCTAGGGTTAAGGTACATCCCTTACCAGGGCCCTAGTTTTTATGGCACCAGTGTCGATTTTTATCATGACTCTGCGTTCCTGGTGTGGAAAAGCTGTGTATAAGAACTGACGGCAGTGCGTGAGGGTGGCGTCTAAGTACTCCGGCGCCAACGACGACGGACGGGGAGCCGCAGACGACTCCTACCAACGCGCAGGGGTACTGCTACGCAAAACTTTTCGGATCCAGTCTGATGCCTGGGGATATTCTAAGGTAAGGAATTTAACACTAACTACTGTTTCTTACAGATATATCGTTACTGAAGGTAAGTAACTTGTGCATTTATGCAGAAAGAAACCCGTCCTGTTGGTATTTTGCTTGCTAACTTCTTTCTTATGTTGATACAACACTACCACGTTTAATGCTACACACAGACAGCAGCTAGGTAAATTAGGAACTGGAATTCGTTCTTAAGATGCGGATGCTTAAAGGAAGATGTCAGCAACCTTCTGGATGTTTTGGGGGTACGTAATATTTAAGGTAAAGTCGTAGGGGTTAGATGACTGTTTACCTTTTTTTTTCTTCTTTCTTTATCATCTTTATTTCGACAAAATTTGTCATAAAAGTCACATTACATTCCACAATATAAAATAGCACAATTCTATTCAGTTCATTGGATTAAAAGAAACATCAATCAGGGTGAATCCATTGAGCTATAGCACACTACAAAGACAGTAAAAAAACATTAAAAACATGATCATCACACCAGCTCGCCGATCCTTTACAAATTCTTTGGACTCATTGTCACTAAATACATATGTGTACCTTTTACCACTTAAACTAAAACTTCAAATAGTTCCGTCTCTTATTCCACATTGCTGCTAAAAACTTAGTTACAGCAAAGACAATTATTGGAGAGAGATCTGTTTTTAATATCCGGAATGATTTATAGCATTGTCTGATCCCCAGATTTTTACATATTGGAAGTATCCATCTTTTCCTTGCAATCTTGTATCCAGGGCAGAAGAAGATCACATGCAATTCATCTTCTTCGTCTGCAGAAAAACCAGGGCAGTTCTTTGGAGTAGGTGGGCGCCATTTACTTGTGAGGGATCTAAGTGGCAGAGAGCCATGTCTCCATTGAAGATAGAGCTTCCTATAGCCTGGAGGGATGATATCATTCAGAACAGTCTCCAATGTGTAATAATCTTTCGTGATTAGGAATAAGTTAGATAGGGTTCCTGTTTGGGCATTCGTTAAGCGGGCAGATAAGTTGTATTCAAAATACAGGTTAGCCAGGTGCTTGCGTGATATGTTTATACAGGCTTGCTCCGGGTTACTCCGCATAAGAGGGAGGCTGAGCCTCTCAAATTCCTGTCTTATGTATTTCAACCAGGAGAGCTTCCACGCATTGGGCAGTTTTAAAACCTCCATTAGCTCCTGCCTATAATTATTAAGTTCTGGAATGACCCAGAGTCGCCTCCAGAAAGTTAGGGGTTTAAGGTCCAATTCTTCTTTTAAAGGTCTAAGACCTAAATCGAGCCTTAAAGGCAGCAGTGGCGTACTTGGTGGCAAAGATACCAATTGCCTTAAAAACGTATTTTCTGGGGTATCCATCGCAGGTACACAATTGTGTCCCCACAGTTCACCGCCATAGATTACCGCTCCTCGTGCCTAGAGTTTGTAAATCTCGAACGGTGGTCCTATTGGCTTAACTGTATCTTTACTTAAAAGTTTGAGAATACCTCCTGCCTTCTGAGTAAGCTTTAACTGAGATTTTATTTGATGTTGGGCCAAGGTCATGCTATCATTAAGTGTGAGACCCAAATACTCAAACGTGTGCACTCTTTCAAGCCCAACACCTCCAATCACGGGCTTGGGCGCGTTTTTTTCGGGGGATTAAAAATCATAAATTTCGTTTTGTAAGTGTTTATTTCCAGCCCCCGATCGTGGCAAAAATTGACAAAACGGTCTAGGACTCGCTGAATACCCATGGGAGTCTTCGAAAACAGCAGGGTATCATCCGCGAACATAATCGTGGAGATCCCAACCCCGGCTAGTCCTGGAGCGCCTCTGTTGGGGACCGCATTTAGGTGGTCAATCACCCCGTTGACATAGAGGCAAAACAGGGTAGGCGCCAGGACGCATCCCTGCCAACGGGGAAACTAGATGACAATTTGCCTTCTCTCCCGCACCTGACCTGCACGAAATTATCCGTGTGAAGTCGAATTATGATGTGCAAAAGAGGGGCAGGAATGCCCATGTCTGATAGCACGCTCCACAATTTCCTCCATGGGACCAGATCGAAGGCTGCACGGAGGTCCACGAATACAGTATAAAGTGATCTGCCCTTAATTTTGACAGTTCTCCAAAAAAGCATGGTTAGTCGGAAAATCTGGTCCGTGGTCGAGACATTCTTTCTAAAACCAGCCTGATAAGGGCTTAACATTTCAGACTCCTCAATCCAGGTCTCAAGGCGGTCCAGGATCCGCCTCACAAAAAGTTTCTGTGATACATCTATTAGGCTGATTGGCCTGTAGTTGACAGGAAGCAGAGGTGATCCTTTCTTATAGATAGGGACTATCTCTGCTCCCAGCCAAGTACTTGGAACCGACATACCATCTAGAATAGCATTAAAAACCAGCGTCAAATAGGGTGCCCATATCCCAGGTTCGTGGTAAAGAGATCACCAGGAACCTTATCCAGGCCGGTGGCTTTGCCAGCAGGGAGTTTAGCAATAGCATTCATGACCTCACCCTCAGTGAACTCATTCTCAGGAATGTTACTTGCAGAAGTAGGTTCTTTATCACATTTGAGAAAAATCCCAATTGAATTATCCCCCTGATACAGGGTATGAAAGTGGTCTTCCCAAACCTCAGGAGCGATGTTAGGTGCTACTGCCAGCTCGGGTTCGGCTGAACCTGTACTTGTAATTCGCCAAAACCTACGAGCATCCTTCACTGCTAAGGCAGATGTTAAATTTGCCCAGTTGTTATTACCCCATTCAATCTTGGCATGATGAATGAGTTGCCTGTATATTGTCTTCTTGAGTTTGATACATGCCCTGTCATTATTTTGTTTCAGAGCCTCAATAATTTCTCTTTTTGCCAGTCTACAGGCTCTGTTATACCAGCTGGGCTTAGTACCTGCCCTGCTCCCTCTGTGATCGGGGGGGGGGGGGTTTAAAATTTCGGCCAGGCCAGTAAATAATTCTCTATTTAGTTCTGCCAGCTTTAGGTGACTTTCATTGGAGGGGTGTTGCGCCTTTAAGACCGTGGCAACCTCTAGTGCAGGGACAAGCCGCGTGTATAGCTCCGCCACTTGGTCTGGGATGGTGACCAACTTATCCCATCTAACCCTACGTCTATTATTTGAAAGTAAGGTCCTGTTGGATGGACCAGCCTCAAATATAGATCTACGGTTTGATACATTGGGAAGGGCGAAATCAAGGATCAGTGCATTGTGGTCACTCTCTGCTCTGTAAACCACTTTAAAATCTATGATCCTATCCCAGGCACTACATTAGATTAAAATATAGTCGAGGTGCGCCTCCCTCCCTGGTTTGTTAAAAGTGTTCATTGGGGGAGGGGGATGTCTGACTTCAACCTACCATTACAAGCCCTAATTGAGTACTTCAACGTCAGGGTAGTTATTTGTATTGCCAAGGGTGCCCAGGACATTACCTTCTGCCCCACTACTTGAGCAATTTTCCACACATCATCCTCCTGATTTATACCATCAATCAGACCCACAAGTGGCTCAAAATGGGAGTTTAAATCTCCCCTTATCACGAATGTCACACCCTGGGGGATCACCCCTAAAAAGGAGGCAAGCTCCTCAATGGCACTGGACTCGGAAGTAACACTCACAGGTCTGGAGTAAATATTAACCAGGGCAAGTCTGGCACCATTCCGCCACTCCAGGATCACGCATTGGACATCCTCTGAGGCCGTGTCCATGACCCTAACTGTGCAACCTAGGTCAACTCTTATCCATATAGTTAGACCTCCCAACGGTCTGCCCTTCCCCCCCCCCCCCACCTTGCAGGGACTGAGTATGAGGCAAAACGTGTTCTGAATTGTTCTTCCCGAGCTCACGTTTCTTGGAAGAGACAGACCTCAGTCGTGTCTATAAAAGTGCCCCAATCAGGACAAGCCAGTCTGTTACTGAGACCTGCCACATTCCAGGAAAGTATTTTTATTACAGTTGGACCAGGGGTAGGCCTGAGGTTGCGTTAAGTGTTCATTGTTTCTAGGATCTATTGGGTCAAGATTCAAGGTTACTTGCTGCATGATCCGGGTGTCTGTGGCATCTATCCCTGCTCCCGAGTAAACTCTATTCTCTGAGACTTTTTCCTGGATGTTAAACGGGGTAGTTGGAACTATCCCCCCATTTTGACCCTGGGGGCCTTTTCCCAGTGGAGTCAAACTACCTGATCAAGGCAGCTGCACCTATTAGAGTAATCAATAGGCATCGGAATTTCATATGGATTTGGCCTCAAACCTCTGGTATGACCCCAGGAACCCACCCTCTTCCATCCATCCTCAAGCTCATGTTTGCATGAAGAATTTGATGGTGGATAAAAGGACAAGGGGAGTGGCTGGATTACTGTATCCCCCGTACTGCCTAACCAGTTGCAAATGTGTAAAACAATCACTGGATTCCTAAAATTTACCAGGATGCAATCCCCTTTGATTTTCTTTGTAGTGAATCCCACCCACGAAACTGCGAACCATCATCAATTCAGTTTTAATATTAGAGGGGAGGGGTCTGTGGATATTCAACCAACTCGCCATTTTATTCTTCAGAGGAGCAAAGGTTTCTAAGGCAGGGTCTCTGAGCTCAGGAACACATATCTGCGCTGTGCTCGAAGAGGTAGCTAACTCGGGAGCTGTTGCTAAAGTTGGGGAGGCAGTAGGCAGATGAAGGTTAACTACAGAAGGGGGAATAGGGGGGTGAATAACTGCTATACCCGAAGGGTCAGGTGGGAGAGCAATAGGAGGGTTAGGTGGGCGGGTGGTTGCTAGACTCCAGCAGAGATTTCAAAGATTCCCCAAGGGTACGAATAAGGTTACCCTCTCCTCCATTACCTAACTCCCCAAACCTAAACGCAGCAGGCTGTACTACTGTCTGAGTTTGCGGGAGCAAGTTATAAATATCGTTAGGTGGTGGAGAGGAGGCCCGGTCCACTGTTGGACGCGTAGTCTCAGCGGTGGTAGGGCGAGGATCTAATTTAAGCCTTTTACCCCCCCTTAGACTGCATCTGTCGTTCCCTCTTTGGGACAGCCCCTTCCCTCACCCCACGTGGCTGAGGGGAGCTAGAGACATCCACCCCTTCAGATATTAAACCCTTGTCAGGCAATGGGCCCGAGCTTATCTCGGGGATAACCAGTAAAGGGTTGCTAGGCAGTGGTGGACTCGCCCTTGCAAAACAGATGATATTGTTTGATCAATACTGTCCAATACGGAATTATGTAAGCCCTCACCCTTATCGGGAGTTCTAGCATTTGCTATTAAACCCAAAGAGGACCTTCTTACACTTTCAATCCCCTGCGACAGCCTTCTTTCAATTATTGTTAATTCATTTGCCACTAGCGAGTTTGCTCTAATGAGAAAGTTGTCCAAAGTACCTGCAACCATAGAAGAGGATGCTGTGGTTTTGCTTCTAGTTTCCCTTGTCGCCATAGTCCCTGGCTCAAGTATGAATACCTTTTACAAAAGTAACTAAACTGTATTAAGCAATCTTAAAAAAAACAAGCATTTACAATTGCAATGCAATGGTCTCGGCAATATTATAGGTAGAGCTATTGGAATTGCTCATTATTTTTGTGTCCCTAAATAAATGGCATTGTCATTTATATTGGTAATAGCTTAATTGCTTGCATATGCGAGACCTATTGCATTAGCAGAGAAAGTGAGGTAGTGAGATAGAGAGTGAGGTAGTGAGATAGAGAGTGAGGTAGTGAGATAGAGAGTGAGGTAGTGAGATAGAGAGTGAGGTAGAGAGTGAGGTAGAGGTAGTAAGAGAGAGAGAGAGTGAGGTAGAGAGAGAGTGAGGTAGAGAGAGAGTGAGGTAGAGAGAGAGTGAGGTAGAGAGAGAGTTAGGTAGAGAGAGTGAGGTAGAGAGAGAGTGGTAGAGAGAGAGTGGTAGAGAGAGAGTGGTAGAGAGAGTGAGGTAGAGAGAGTGAGGTAGAGAGAGTGAGGTAGAGAGAGTGAGGTAGAGAGAGTGAGGTAGAGAGAGTGAGGTAGAGAGAGAGGTAGAGAGAGAGAGAGGTGGAGAGAGAGAGGGAGAGAGAGAGGTAGAGAGAGAGAGGTAGAGAGAGGTAGAGTGAGGTAGAGAGAGTGAGGTAGAGAGGTAGTGAGAGAGAGAGAGGTAGTGAGAGAGAGAGGTAGTGAGAGAGAGAGGTAGTGAGAGAGAGTGGGAGAGAGAGAGGTAGAGAGAGAGAGAGTGAGGTAGAGAGAGCATGAGGTAGAGAGAGAGAGAGTGAGGTAGAGTGTGAGGTAGGGAGAGGTAGTGAGATGGAGAGAGTGAGGTAGTGAGATGGAGAGAGTGAGGTAGTGAGGTGGAGAGAGTGAGGTGGAGAGAGTGAGGTAGAGAGAGTGAGGTAGAGAGAGTGAGGTAGAGAGAGTGAGGTAGAGAGAGTGAGGTAGAGAGAGTGAGGTAGAGAGAGTGAGGTAGAGAGAGTGAGGTAGAGAGAGAGAGGTAGAGAGAGAGAGTGGTAGTGAGAGAGAGTGAGGTAGAGAGAGAGTGAGGAAGAGAGAGAGTGAGGTAGAGAGAGAGTGAGGTAGAGAGAGAGTGAGGTAGAGAGAGAATGAGGTAGAGAGAGAATGAGGTAGAGAGAGAATGAGGTAGAGAGAGAATGAGGTAGAGAGAGAATGAGGTAGAGAGAGAATGAGGTAGAGGGAGAATGAGGTAGAGAGAGAGAGTGAGGTAGAGAGAGAGAGTGAGGTAGAGAGAGTGAGGTAGAGAGAGAGAGTGAGGTAGAGAGAGAGAGTGAGGTAGAGAGAGAGGTGTAGAGAGAGAGGTAGAGAGAGAGGTAGAGAGAGAGAGAGAGGTAGAGAGAGAGGTAGAGAGAGAGAGAGAGGTAGTGAGAGAGAGAGGTAGTGAGAGAGAGAGGTAGTGAGAGAGAGGTAGTGAGAGAGAGAGGTAGTGAGAGAGAGAGGTAGTGAGAGAGAGAGGTAGTGAGAGAGAGAGGTAGTGAGAGAGAGGTAGTGCGAGAGAGAGGTAGTGCGAGAGAGAGGTAGTGAGGTAGTGAGAGAGAGAGTGAGGTAGAGAGAGAGAGTGAGGTAGAGAGAGAGAGTGAGGTAGTGAGAGAGAGTGAGGTAGTGAGAGAGAGTGAGGTAGTGAGAGTGAGAGTGAGGTAGTGAGAGTGAGAGTGAGGTAGAGAGAGTGAGAGTGAGGTAGAGAGAGAGAGAGAGGTAGAGAGTGAGGTAGAGAGAGAGTGAGGTAGAGAGAGAGTGAGGTAGAGAGAGAGTGAGGTAGAGAGAGAGTGAGGTAGAGAGAGAGTGAGGTAGAGAGAGAGTGAGGTAGTGAGGTAGAGAGAGAGTGAGGTAGTGAGGTAGAGAGAGAGAGGGAGGTAGTGAGAGAGAGAGAGAGTGAGGTAGTTAGAGAGAGTGAGGTAGTGAGAGAGAGAGTGAGGTAGAGAGAGAGAGAGAGAGGTAGAGAGAGAGAGAGAGAGGTGGAGAGAGAGAGGTAGTGAGATAGAGAGAGAGAGGGAGGTAGTGAGAGAGAGTGAGGTAGTGAGAGAGAGAGTGAGGTAGAGAGAGAGAGAGTGGGGTAGTGAGAGAGAGAGTGAGGTAGAGAGAGAGTGAGGTAGTGAGATAGAGAGAGTGAGGTAGTGAGATAGAGAGAGAGGTGGAGAGAGAGAGGTGGAGAGAGAGAGGTAGTGAGATAGAGAGAGAGAGAGTGAGGTAGTTAGAGAGAGTGAGGTAGTGAGAGAGAGAGAGTGAGGTAGTGAGAGAGAGAGAGAGGTAGAGAGAGAGAGAGGTGGAGAGAGAGAGGTAGTGAGATAGAGAGAGTGAGATAGAGAGAGGTAGTGAGATAGAGAGAGGTAGTGAGAGAGAGAGAGTGAGGTAGTGAGAGAGAGAGAGTGAGGTAGTGAGATGGAAAGAGTGAGATGGAGAGAGTGAGGGAGAGAGAGAGAGTGAGGTAGAGAGAGAGAGAGAGAGGTAGAGAGAGAGAGAGAGTGAGATAGAGAGAGAGATAGAGAGAGGTAGTGAGAGAGAGAGTGAGATAGAGAGAGGTAGTGAGAGAGTGAGATAGAGAGAGGTAGTGAGAGAGAGAGTGAGATAGAGAGAGGTAGTGAGAGAGTGAGATAGAGAGAGGTAGTGAGAGAGAGAGTGAGGTAGTGAGATGGAAAGAGTGAGGTAGTGAGATGGAGAGAGTGAGGGGGAGAGAGAGAGAGTGAGGGAGAGAGAGAGAGTGAGAGTGAGGGAGAGAGAGAGAGAGAGAGAGAGAGAGAGAGAGAGGTAGAGAGAGAGAGAGAGAGAGAGAGAGAGAGAGAGATAGAGAGAGGTAGAGAGAGAGAGAGAGAGAGAGAGAGGTAGTGAGAGAGTGAGATAGAGAGAGGTAGTGAGAGAGAGAGTGAGATAGAGAGAGGTAGTGAGAGAGTGAGATAGAGAGAGGTAGTGAGAGAGAGAGTGAGATAGAGAGAGGTAGTGAGAGAGAGAGTGAGATAGAGAGAGGTAGTGAGAGAGAGAGAGTGAGTGAGAGAGAGAGGTAGAGATAGAGTGAGGTAGAGAGAGAGTGAGGTAGAGAGAGAGTGAGGTAGAGAGAGAGTGAGGTAGAGAGAGAGTGAGGTAGAGAGAGAGTGAGGTAGAGAGAGAGTGAGGTAGAGAGAGAGAGTGAGGAAGAGAGAGAGTGAGGTAGAGAGAGAGAGTGAGGTAGAGAGAGAGAGTGAGGTAGAGAGAGTGAGGTAGAGAGAGAGAGGTAGAGAGGTAGTGAGAGAGTGTGAGGTAGAGAGAGAGTGAGGTAGAGAGAGTGAGGTAGAGAGAGAGAGAGAGTGAGGTAGAGAGAGAGTGAGGTAGAGAGAGAGAGTGAGGTAGAGAGAGAGAGTGAGGTAGAGAGAGAGAGTGAGGTAGAGAGAGTGAGGTAGAGAGAGAGAGGTAGAGAGAGAGAGAGAGGTAGTGAGAGAGAGTGAGGTAGTGAGAGAGAGTGAGGTAGTGAGAGAGAGTGAGGTAGTGAGAGAGAGAGAGTGAGGTAGAGAGAGTGAGGTAGAGAGAGTGAGGTAGAGAGAGTGAGGTAGAGAGAGTGAGGTAGAGAGAGTGAGGTAGAGAGAGAGTGTGAGGTAGAGAGAGAGTGAGGTAGAGAGAGAGAGGTAGAGAGAGAGAGAGGTAGTGAGAGAGAAAGTGAGGTAGAGAGTGAGGTAGAGAGAGAGTGAGGTAGAGAGAGAGTGAGGTAGAGAGAGTGAGGTTCCGTGACAATTGTAAGTGGTGTTTTCGACTCGCACGAATATGGTCGAGTCTGGTATCTATGAACCGCAAATGACGAGTTTAGTAAGTGTGCGCAGTTTCGCTGTGCTAACTTAAACCGTTCGTTTGTTATGTGGGTTTTTCATCTGTACCCACGGGTTCCATCTTAGATACGGCATCCCTTTTGTCTCTTGCCCTCAAAGTAGCCAGCGGACGGACGATGTCCGCTTCGCGACCCTGGGACTCCCAAGATACTTGCGGAAGACACATGTCCTTTGTAAGTGTCTTTATGATGAGGGGGATGATATTGTAAGGCAGATGGCCCCGCTCGAGGCTCATCTCGCCGTGTCGGTTTATTGTCTCAGCCGTGCATCTCATTAGGCACGTCCCTTTGATGCCTGTATCTCGTGTTTCCCGATACCTCCCCTTTTACACCCTTTCCGATCTCCCCACTGTCTCCATCTTCCTCTGCACCTGTCTTTGTTCCTATTTCGATCTGTTTTACTGTTGATTGGAATTCGCTAATGGTGGGAAGATGGGTTTTACAGTTGGGAACCGTCAAATGTTTCCGCACTTGTGTTCCGGACCTCATGTGTATCAAAGTGACCAAAGCGACCCCTCTGGGGGATAATGGTGGGAACCGGGTTGTAAACTTTTGTGTTCAATGTAACTCTATGGGTAAAAACTGTATAAAAGGAGCGATCCACAGAACCAATTTGAAGCAGTCTCCCCGAACTACACTCGATGTACTTCCTGTGATCTCTGTGTTCCCTGCAGCAAATAAACCTTGAATCTTTGACGCTGAAGGAAGTGTCCCGTGTCTCTGTCATTCGTACGCCGGAGCAGGTTACCCACGAAGGTTTCAGGTGTTGTGCCCTGGCACCGCTGGGTCTTAAAGAACCCAGTCCTTCAGTTGGCGCCCAACGTGGGGCTGCATCAGTGGTACCGGTCCAAGCCCGACGATCGTGAGGAACTTCGTGTGAAATCTCCGAGGGAAGGTGCACTCCGCTTCATCGATCCCGTTGTCGAAATAAGTGGCCCGAAGACTTTTCCCGCGAAGATTCCCGCCTCCTGACGGCTGCGACGGACTGCTGCCCTGACTGTAGACCTGTTTTGGCGCCCGGCGTAGACCTTGGTATAGCGAGACGATTGACGGGCCTTCCTGGAGACGCCATCGATCTTTGAGTTAAGTATTTGTGGGTCGCTCCCAGAGTTCTTGGTTGTTGACACTTTAGCGAGTGTTTTTGTTGTTAACGCTGTGTGAGTGTTTTTGTCGGTGACACTTTGCTAGCGTACTTTGTTGTGTTGTTTGACGACTGCAGCCGCCAAAAACCGAGGGTTTTGTTCTTTGCTGGGACTTGGTAAATCCCGTAACCCTTGAAGTTTGTGAAACTCGGCTAGTGTGCAAGATGCCTGGTCGCAGTACTTTGTTTAGTTGTTTCAGGCCTTGTGGTACGGATTCCCGACTGGAGGACTCGTGTCCGATACCTCCGGTTGGAACTCCCACGTATGAACTGTATAGCAAACATGGGCTAGGCCCGATTACTTTTAATGAATACTGGATCAAATATACAAAGAAGGATGGTGACCTTCGCTGGCCACCACATGGTAGCTTCGAGGCCCCGATCTTAGATAATCTAGAGGTTAAATTGTTCGCGAAAAAGTCAAGGCCGGCCATGTTTGATGCCTTTCGGTTGTGGCGCAAAGAAGCCCGACAGAAAGAAATCAGACAGACTAAACGAAATCAGCGAGATAGTGCTGGTACCATTATAAAGAAAGCAGAGCAGTTCCAGCATGATAAGGAGGTTAGGGAAAAGGAAGTGTTTGACAGATTGCAGCGTATGACTATAGATAAATGCTATCCTACTTTGCCTACGGAGCCGGAGAAGAAGGATGAGTCAGTTGAGGATCCTTTAATGTCCTATCTTATGAAGTCGCCACCTCCGTACGTACAGGGTACCACAGCCCCTGTGATTCCCCCTGTACCTGTTCCTGCACCTATTCTTCCTTTGCCTGTTCCTCAACCTGCACCCGTTCTTCCGACTATTCCTGCTCCTTCGTCTGTTTCTATTCCTACTGCTCCTCCGCTTCCACATACTCCTGCTCCCGCTACTGCTCCTGTTTTGCTAACTCCTGCTGTTGCTACTGTTTCTACTCCTTCACTTGTCAGTCCTGTGTCCTATGCTTCTCCCTCTACTCGCAGTCGTAATTCTCCTCTTGCGGCTAGCTTCTTTCATTCGCTCGGACCTGTTCTTGGGTCCGCTGGTTCAGATGGTCCTCAGAGACGTAGTCAGCTTCCTGGTAATAGGGAACGTGCTTCGCTATATAATATGGCGATGGGTTGGATGACGCACCCCCTTAGAAATCCACCGCGTGTTGTACTCGACACATTTTGTCAGTTCAATATACCAACCCAAAGATTCGTGTTCGAGGAAATGTGTAAGGTTCTTCGTGATCAGATATCGGCCGACGCGCCTGACGAGGTGCTGACCGCTTTGTCTGATCTGCAGCTTCAGTTCTCGACTGGACTGATAGTGGACACCAATGTTCGACGTGCTGTTGAACGGTTGCTATCTTTTCGTCCCACTCCAATACCTCAAGCCTTGTTTGTTGAGGATGTCGAAAGGCAGACAGATGAGTCTGGTCAATTTCCTATGCGTGAAGTTCCGCCAGTTTGGATGCCAGGTAACCCTGGAGGTAACCCTCCGGTCCCGCCGTTTTTCCAGAGAGTATGGATACATCTCCCATGGAAAAGATCGGAAGTGTTACAGGTGAAGCAATCTTTGCCTGACCCTCGCAAGAATCCTGCAGGGTATTACAAAGAATTATCGCAGCTCGTAGATGCTACGGTAATGAATCTAGCCGATATCGATATGATGTTCGGCAATGTCGTACCGCAGCCGGTATGGGCTAAGATTCGTCAGGAAAATCACGCAAACTAATTAGGTGGTGCTTGGGCTGCCATTGTAGCGGCAGATGCGCGACAAGTTGGTGGTGCTAAACCCGAGCAGTTGATTACTGCCCTCCCTCAAAGAATTATAACGCTAATGAAAACTCTTATGCCAGCTATGAGGGTAAATTGGGACAAATTGTCAGCTTGTAAGCAAAAGAAGGACGAGAGTGTTTCCGACTTCTTTACGAGGTTCGAGGAGGCATTCATTGATCATAGTGGTCAAGATATGAGCACTGAGGGTGGCCAAAGGTTGTTTGTGGATAAATTTGTTTCGAACTTGTTGCCCGATTTGAGCAATAAATTGAAGAATTCAGAAAGTGCATGGGCCGTTTCTACTTCAGCTCAGATATTGGCTACGGCACAATATTATGAGAATAGAGAGAAAGAAGAGAGCGACCGTGCTGATAAAAAGACGAAAGAGCTGAAGACTAAAGTGTTGCTTCAGCAAGCGTATCCTCCGCGTTCCAATCAGAATAATTCGCAACAGAATAGATCGCAGTCGCAATCGAACCGATCTCAAACTCGTAATGACTCCTCTTCCCAAAGATCCTCGTTAGGGTACAATCAATGTGCTTATTGCAGACAAGAGGGTCATATTAAATTCAATTGTCCTGTTCTAAACGAACGTAATAGTGGTAACTCATCGAGAGGTGGTCGTGGTGGTTCGCAGCAGGCATCACGTGGTAAAGGTCGTGGTGCTCAGAACGATCGCTCAGATAACTCATCAAATTCCGATAATTGTTTCGATCAACGTGGATCGTCGCAGGGACGATCTGCACAGTACAATGTAGACGATTATTACGTCGATCAGGGAACTGACGACCGTAATTACTAGGACAGCCAAAGACAAGGAGAGGGAGTGGTATCAGTTCCGGTTGATCAGAGAGGGCCTTACGTCGCAGTTGCTACATCGGGCGTCGTTGAGCCTTTTCTGTTGGACACTGGTGCAGCGAAAAGTTCCATTAAGCATTCGAAACTCCCTGGCGCACCTTTGTCTGGCTTAACAAATGTTTCGTTGGATTCTCTGGCGCCCCCGTTAGCAATCCAGTTTCGTGCCCTTTGCCCCTTAAAATTGGGCCACGTGAGCTTGAAGCTCCGTTGATTCTAACCACAGGTTGTGGTGAAAATCTTTTGGGCCTGGATCTGCTTAAACGTTTGTATGCAACTTTGTATTGTTCTCCTGCGGGTGTGCAGCTTACGTTAGGAGAGAGGGTTGTCTCTCCCATGTACTTGTCTCTCGACCAGCTCCCACCGGAATTGAGTTCTCTTCCTGCGTCTTTGTGGGCGACAGGTCCAAATGATGTGGGCCTACTTGATATCTCCCCTTATGTTGTTCAGCTGAAATCTAATGTGCGAGTGCCGCGTATTCCCCAATATCGTATCTCCCTTGATGGTGAACGAGCACTGTTAGCGATCATCTATGATTTGATCGAGAAAGATGTTATTGAGGAGACTCGGGGAAACGTGTGCAACAGCCCTGTACTGCCCATTCTTAAACGTACTGATCCTTCAAAACCGCCTGTTTATCGTTTTGTTATCGATTTACGGGAAGTGAATAAAATTGTTGTTCCTCAATTCCCTGTTGTGCCTGACATCACGGCGCTACTGACTCTGATTCCGGCTTCTGCATCATGGTTTTCGGTGATTGACTTGAAAAATGCGTTTTTCAGCATCCCGATTGCCGAGGAGAGCAGGGACCTTTTCGGTTTCTCTCTTGGTGGACGCAGCTTCCGGTTCAAACGCGCTCCTCAGGGCTACTGTGAAAGTCCATCGATTTACAGTCAAGCCTTGAAGGGTCAACTGGATGCATTTAGGTTGCCGGCTGGTGCGGCCTTGATCCAATATGTCGACGACTTATTGGTGGCTGCTGATACTCAGGATCTTTGCAAAATTGCTACGGTGTCGTTGCTGCAACATCTCTGTGAGTTAAATCACAAGGTGTCACCTACTAAACTCCAATATTGTTGTGAAGAAGTAACCAACCTAGGTCACTTATTGTCAAAGGAGGGAAGGAGGTTGACCCCAGAGAGAATTGCAGCGATTGCACGAATGGCTGTGCCAACAACCCAAAGAGATGTACGTGCCTTTCTAGGTATTACATCGTACTGCAGGCAATGGATTCCTAATTTTTCATTGCTAGCGAAACCATTAGTGGCTCTTACGTGCAAGGATGTTTCGACTCCTTTGCCATGGACGGAAGAATGTCAGAAAAGTTTTTCTGAACTACGTGATTCATTGTGTTCGGCTCCTGTGTTAGGTACTCCTGACTATAGCAAGCCGTTTACGTTATATGTTCACGAGAGAGAAGGTTGTGCTTTGAGTGTCTTAACGCAACCTTTTGGTGGTAAGCAACGTCCATGTGCATATTTTTCCTCGACCTTGGACCCGGTAGCTAGAGCATTGCCGAGTTGTTTACGAGCAACAGCGGCAGCCGCGGTCTCCATCCGACAATCAGCAGGATTGGTCATGGATAATATGCTTACGGTGATGGTTCCGCATGCAGTCGATACTCTTTTGAATCGAACGAAAACTCAGCACTTGACGAGTGCGAGGTTGTCCGGGTCCGGGTACGAGTTGACGCTGTTGGCAAGCCACATTCAAATAAAACGTTGTAATGTTCTGAACCCGGCAACTTTGTTACCAATTAGCACAGAGTCAGATGAAGTAGCAGAACATGATTGCTACTTGAGGACCGAAGAAGAAACAAAAGGTCGAGTGGACCTTAAAAACACTCCATTGGAAGATCCGGACGGTACATTGTATGTGGATGGGTCATGTTTTAAGTTGCCGAATGGCGATGTGACTACTGCTTATGCTGTTGTAACATTGAATACTGTTGTTGAGACTGCAAGATTAAATCAGAATTCTGCCCAAGCTGCAGAGCTGATTGCTCTTACTAGAGCGTGTGTGTTAGCGAAAGGGAAACGTGTGAATGTGTTTACCGACAGCCAATATGCGTTTGGCGCCGCACACAGTTTTGGACGATTGTGGAGAGAGAGAGGTTTCTTGACGTCGCATGGTACGAAGATTCAGCATGGACAGCTTGTGAATGATCTCTTGGATGCCCTGACATTGCCTAAGCAAGTTGCGATTGTTAAAAGTAGTGCGCATCGTAAGGTGACGGATGATGTTGGTCGTGGTAATGCGTTTGCGGATGAGACTGCTAAGGAGACTGCCCGGAACCTTAGCACTCGGATGTATGTGACGAGTTCGGTTAGGTGGCCCGTAGAATCGAGTATGTGTGAGGACACTATCGAGAGTGTGAAAGCAATTCAGAATGAAGCCACCGACACTGAAAAGACGAAGTGGAAAGAAAGTACGGGAAAGTTGGATGCGAATGGTTGTTGGATTGATTTGTCTGATCAGAAAAGATGGATGTTACCGGATGCGTATGTGCTGGCCGTTGTGACAATGGCGCATGGGTTAGCACATATTAGCGCGAAAGGTATTTGCAAATTGCTGTCTCCTGTGTGGAAGAATGATGGTATCACAAAATGTGCTGAACGTCTGGTGAAGAATTGTATGGTATGTATGATGTACAATCCTGGCAAAGGAACCCCAACTCCTCCTGGCAGTTTTGCTCCCCCTTCATACCCCTTTGAGGTGATTCAATTGGACTTCATCCATATGGAGCGATGCAATAACCTGAAATACGTTTTAGTTGTGGTTTGCGCATTCTCCCGATGGATCGAGGCCTATCCTCTCAAAGACAATACTGCTTTGTCTACTGCAAAAATCCTACTGAAGGAATATTTTCCTCGGTATGGAATGCCTAGAGTTGTGTGGTCAGATAACGGAAGTGAGTTTGTGGGTAGTGTGATGAAGAGTGTGTGTAAGGGCCTTGGAATTAATCAGAAATTCCACAGCGCCAATCATCCCCAGTCAGCTGGATTGGTTGAAGGGTACAACGGCACCCTTAAACTAAAGCTAGCAAAGATTCAGGCTACGACTGGTCTTTCGTGGCCTGATGCTTTACCTCTAGCATTACTGTCAACTAGGGCGACTGTACACTCTCGAGTAGGGCTTAGTCCCTATGAAATAGTGTTCGGCCGTCCTGCGAATGTGTGGGGGGTTCCTAGGCCAGGTATTTTTTGTGATCTTGAGTACCCAATGTTGATCGATTATCTTCATGACTTGACTGCTAAACTGAGGTTAATTCACCAACAGGTTCACGAAGCATTGCCGACGCAGACGGAGGGTCCAGGCCACCAGCTCCAGCCCGGAGACTGGGTGGTGACGAGAAATTTTTCACGCAAGAATAATCTGGACCCGAGATTTACCGGACCCTACCAGGTCCTCCTTGCCACGAGAACTGCAGTTCGTCTTGAGGGGCGGAAGAATTGGGTGCATGCCACGCACACCAAGAAAGTCCCCATTCCGTTGCCAGCAGACTCGTGGGTGAGGAAAGGCATTGCATCAACTGAAACCGAAGTATTGCCGGCGTTTGTGCCTTTTAGCGACGCACAGCCTGTCGGAGAATCCTCAGTGCAGCAGAGAGACACTGTCGAACAATTGTCAGCAAAAGACTCAAGATCAAAACATTCAGCTGATCAACAGGACGCTGTCCCCTCAATGGATCCTTTGTTTGACGAACAGACACGTCCTGGGAAAACTCGATACTTTCTACGATCTAGCACCAAAGACTAATAAAAGATCCTGCTTTGTTATATTGACAACTGCATTATCCCGTTTTCCGTGATCAGTTTTGAACATTTATACTATTGTAATTGTTTGTATATATATTCATTGAGTTCCGTTCCTTACACCTTTTGCTTTCACAGCTGAGAGACATTGTTTTGCATATATATATATTGTGCATTGAAGGCCGTAGGGCCGCGCGCGTACTTCCTTCTGGATAGTAGGTCTTGACGCTAGGTTAAAGGCCGTCGGTTCCTGGGAACTCCTAGGGATTGACTATTGCTACACAGAACGAAGTGCGTCAAGAAACGTTGCGGACGGTCGTAGGGAATGGCATTCTCGAAGCTGAATGATTTGGAAGGAGCTCAGGTTCACAGATTCAAGCTGCAGCAACTCAGTCGTACTAAATGTTTTAGATTCCAACTGTTCGTTTTGTTTTTGACTGCTTCTGCATTGCTGGCGGGTGGGGTGTATTACACGATGTCTTACTTCTTACCTTCTGCTACACCTACTCCTACTCCTGATCATAAACCTACCTCCACTGTTTCTCCTCATTCCTTTCATATGTTACCCGAACACGAACAGGCTAGACGTGTAGAATTCCGCAACAATTCCTTTATTCAGCTCCTCCATCAGCATCAGTTAGTGGTTAACACTACTAATTGTTGGGTGTGTGGGTTGATGCCACATACTACGGATAAGGGAATCCCATATCTGGTGTTACCGTATAGTTCCCAAGGGTCTGCTCGAGCATTCCAGACAATGTTTCGAAGCGCACTGGGTTTCCACCCCATTCGAGAACCGCGTTCTCCCTACTCTGGTCCTACTTCGTATCAAAAACCTTTGTCGATAGCAATAGAGGATTTAGATAGCGATATCTATGATCCCTCGCTTATTCCCGAGGAAGAGGTACAAGCCTATAGGGTCCTAAGTAGAGGTGAATATAGTGCGTTTACTAGCGAAAAGCAGCTTAAAAGCTCGCCTCCTATATGGGTCGTACCCCACACTGGTAATTTTTGTCTTATGGGTCATGGCCGAAGATCGCAAGCCCGACTTGGAGCAAGTGCTTGCACTGAAAATTATATACTGCCGATGGTCTCGTCCCCTGTGTTTCTGGCTGCCAAGGGTACATACTTTATCTGTTATGATCGTGCATACGCATGGTTGCCCGCTGACTTCATGGGCTCATGTTTCATTGCAAATCTGTTGCCTCCGACGTTTACTGTAGATGCCGATTATCATAAGACTAGAGTTGTGCGAGGCGTAATTAGCGAAGAGGATACTGCCGGTCAAGAGGCAGGAGACTTTTTCAAGGGTTTCCTCCCGTTTTGGGGACCTATGGTTAATAGTAGGAACCTGAGACAGTTGACTCGAGTGGTAGAATCGACAGCTAATATTACTGCCAGTGCCCTTGGTAATATCACCACTGAACTTCAGACGGAGAGGCTTATGACGTTACAAAACCGTATGGTTTTAGATGTCATCTTAGCAGATCGAGGTGGGGTGTGTAAGCTGATCCATTCGAGCTGCTGCATTTTTATTCCAGATAACGCTCCAACCGTCTATCAAGCCATCTCGAGGTTGCATAAGATCTCCGAATCCATACACGTGGATGTAGGGGATTGGACGCTACTTGGATGGTTTTGGGGCCTGATGTCGACTTGGGGTTGGAAGATTCTGATGATCACCGGAGTCGTTGTGGTGTTCCTGTTCACGTGTTGCCTTTGTGTGCAGTGTGGTCCTGCCTTATGTGGCCTCTGTGCTACAACGTGTATGAGACAGCCACCTGTTACCAAGGGGACTCGGTTGGACAGAGCTATGCTACAGCAACATCTCGATGGTCTGATGAATATCGAATATGATTCCGACTAGTGCTTGCCTACATGAGGGCAAAAGGAGCGTCTGAGGTTCCGTGACAATTGTAAGTGGTGTTTTCGACTCGCACGAATATGGTCGAGTCTGGTATCTATGAACCGCAAATGACGAGTTTAGTAAGTGTGCGCAGTTTCGCTGTGCTAACTTAAACCGTTCGTTTGTTATGTGGGTTTTTCATCTGTACCCACGGGTTCCATCTTAGATACGGCATCCCTTTTGTCTCTTGCCCTCAAAGTAGCCAGCGGACGGACGATGTCCGCTTCGCGACCCTGGGACTCCCAAGATACTTGCGGAAGACACATGTCCTTTGTAAGTGTCTTTATGATGAGGGGGATGATATTGTAAGGCAGATGGCCCCGCTCGAGGCTTATCTCGCCGTGTCGGTTTATTGTCTCAGCCGTGCATCTCATTAGGCACGTCCCTTTGATGCCTGTATCTCGTGTTTCCCGATACCTCCCCTTTTACACCCTTTCCGATCTCCCCACTGTCTCCGTCTTCCTCTACACCTGTCCTTGTTCCTATTTCGATCTGTTTTACTGCTGATTGGAATGCGCTAATGGTGGGAAGATGGGTTTTACAGTTGGGAACCGTCAAATGTTTCCGCACTTGTGTTCCGGACCTCATGTGTATCAAAGTGACCAAAGCGACCCCTCTGGGGGATAATGGTGGGAACCGGGTTGTAAACTTTTGTGTTCAATGTAACTCTATGGGTAAAAACTGTATAAAAGGAGCGATCCACAGAACCAATTTGAAGCAGTCTCCCCGAACTACACTCGATGTACTTCCTGTGATCTCTGTGTTCCCTGCAGCAAATAAACCTTGAATCTTTGACGCTGAAGGAAGTGTCCCGTGTCTCTGTCATTCGTACGCCGGAGCAGGTTACCCACAAAGGTTTCAGGTGTTGTGCCCTGGCACCGCTGGGTCTTAAAGAACCCAGTCCTTCAAGAGAGTGAGGTAGAGAGAGAGTGAGGTAGAGTGAGGTAGAGAGAGAGAGAGTGAGGTAGAGAGAGAGTGAGGTAGTGAGAGAGAGAGAGTGAGGTAGTGAGATAGAGAGAGAGTGAGGTAGTGAGATAGAGAGAGAGTGAGGTAGTGAGATAGAGAGAGAGTGAGGTAGTGAGATAGAGAGTGAGGTAGTGAGATAGAGAGAGTGAGGTAGTGAGATAGAGAGTGAGATAGTTAGAGAGAGTGAGGTAGTTAGAGAGAGTGAGGTAGTGAGAGAGAGAGAGGTAGTGAGAGAGAGGTAGAGAGAGAGAGAGTGAGGTGGAGAGAGAGAGGTAGTGAGATAGAGAGAGAGTGAGGTAGTGAGATAGAGAGAGAGTGAGGTAGTGAGAGAGAGAGTGAGGTAGTGAGAGAGAGTGAGGTAGTGAGATAGAGAGAGGTAGTGAGAGAGAGAGGTAGTGAGAGAGAGGTAGTGAGAGAGAGAGAGGTAGTGAGAGAGAGAGGTAGTGAGAGAGAGAGAGTGAGGTAGGGAGAGAGGTAGTGAGAGAGGTAGTGAGGTAGAGAGTGAGGTAGAGAGAGAGTGAGGTAGAGAGAGAGAGTGAGGAAGAGAGAGAGGTAGTGAGAGAGAGTGAGGTAGAGAGAGAGAGAGGTAGTGAGAGAGAGAGAGGTAGTGAGAGAGAGAGAGGTAGTGAGAGAGAGAGGTAGTGAGAGAGAGAGAGTGAGGTAGGGAGAGAGGTAGTGAGAGAGGTAGTGAGGTAGAGAGTGAGGTAGAGAGTGAGGTAGAGAGTGAGGTAGAGAGTGAGGTAGAGAGTGAGGTAGAGAGAGAGTGAGGTAGAGAGAGAGAGTGAGGTAGAGAGAGAGAGAGTGAGGTAGTGAGATAGAGAGAGAGAGTGAGGTAGTGAGATAGAGAGAGAGAGTGAGGTAGTGAGATAGAGAGAGAGAGTGAGGTAGTGAGATAGAGAGAGAGAGAGTGAGGTAGTGAGATAGAGAGAGAGAGGTAGTGAGAGAGAGAGAGAGGTAGTGAGAGAGAGTGGGAGAGAGAGAGGTAGAGAGAGAGAGTGAGGTAGAGAGAGCATGAGGTAGAGAGAGAGAGAGTGAGGTAGAGTGTGAGGTAGGGAGAGTGAGGTAGTGAGATGGAGAGAGTGAGGTAGAGAGAGAGAGTGAGGTAGAGAGAGAGAGTGAGGTAGAGAGAGAGGTAGTGAGAGAGAGAGGTAGTGAGAGAGAGAGGTAGTGAGAGAGAGGTAGTGAGAGAGAGTGGTAGTGAGAGAGAGTGAGGTAGAGAGAGAGAGAGTGAGGTAGAGAGAGCATGAGGTAGAGAGAGAGAGAGTGAGGTAGAGTGTGAGGTAGGGAGAGTGAGGTAGTGAGATGGAGAGAGTGAGGTAGTGAGATGGAGAGAGTGAGGAAGAGAGAGAGTGAGGAAGAGAGAGAGTGAGGTAGAGAGAGAGAGTGAGGTAGAGAGAGAGAGTGAGGTAGAGAGAGAGTGAGGTAGAGAGAGAATGAGGTAGAGAGAGAATGAGGTAGAGAGAGAATGAGGTAGAGAGAGAGAGTGAGGTAGTGAGAGAGAGTGAGGTAGAGAGAGAGAGTGAGGTAGAGAGAGAGAGTGAGGTAGTGAGAGAGAGAGAGTGAGGTAGTGAGAGAGAGAGAGTGAGGTAGAGAGAGAGAGTGAGGTAGTGAGAGAGAGTGAGGTAGTGAGAGAGAGTGAGGTAGAGAGAGTGAGTGAGGTAGAGAGATGGAGAGAGTGAGGTAGAGAGATGGAGAGAGTGAGGTAGAGAGATGGAGAGAGTGAGGTAGAGAGAGAGAGTGAGGTAGAGAGAGAGAGTGAGGTAGAGAGAGAGAGTGAGGTAGTGAGAGAGAGAGAGAGTGAGGTAGAGAGAGAGAGTGAGGTAGAGAGAGAGAGTGAGGTAGTGAGAGAGAGAGTGAGATAGAGAGTGAGATAGAGAGAGGTAGTGAGAGAGAGAGTGAGATAGAGAGTGAGATAGAGAGAGGTAGTGAGAGAGAGAGTGAGATAGAGAGAGGTAGTGAGAGAGAGAGTGAGATAGAGAGAGGTAGTGAGAGAGAGAGTGAGATAGAGAGAGGTAGTGAGAGAGAGAGTGAGATAGAGAGAGGTAGTGAGAGAGAGAGAGTGAGATAGAGAGAGGTAGTGAGAGAGAGAGAGAGTGAGATAGAGAGAGGTAGTGAGAGAGAGAGAGTGAGGTAGTGAGATGGAAAGAGTGAGGTAGTGAGATGGAGAGAGTGAGGGGGAGAGAGAGAGAGAGTGAGGGAGAGAGAGAGAGAGTGAGGGAGAGAGAGAGAGTGAGATAGAGAGAGAGAGAGAGAGAGAGGGAGGTAGTGAGAGAGAGAGTGAGATAGAGAGAGGTAGTGAGAGAGTGAGATAGAGAGAGGTAGTGAGAGAGAGTGAGATAGAGAGAGGTAGTGAGAGAGAGGTAGCGAGAGAGAGGTAGAGAGAGAGAGTGAGGTAGAGAGAGAGAGTGAGGTAGAGAGAGAGAGTGAGGTAGAGAGAGAGAGTGAGGTAGAGAGAGTGAGGTAGTGAGATGGAATGAGTGAGAGAGAGAGAGAGTGAAGTAGAGAGAGAGAGGGTGAGATAGAGAGAGAGAGATAGAGAGAGGTAGTGAGAGAGAGAGAGAGTGAGATAGAGAGAGGTAGTGAGAGAGAGAGAGTGAGATAGAGAGAGGTAGCGAGAGAGAGAGAGGTAGCGAGAGAGAGAGAGTGAGGTAGAGAGAGAGAGTGAGGTAGAGAGAGAGAGTGAGGTAGAGAGAGAGTGAGGTAGAGAGAGAGAGTGAGGTAGAGAGAGTGAGGTAGTGAGATGGAAAGAGTGAGGGAGAGAGAGTGAGGTAGTGAGATGGAGAGAGTGAGGAAGAGAGAGAGCGAGGTAGAGAGAGTGAGGTAGAGAGAGAGAGTGAGGTAGAGAGAGAGTGAGGTAGAGAGAGAGAGAGAGTAGGAGAGAGAGAGTGAGGTAGAGAGAGTGTGAGGTAGAGAGAGTGTGAGGTAGAGAGAGAGTGAGGTAGAGAGAGAGTGAGGTAGAGAGAGAGTGAGGTAGAGAGAGAGTGAGGTAGAGAGAGTGTGAGGTAGAGAGAGTGTGAGGTAGAGAGAGAGTGAGGTAGAGAGAGAGTGAGGTAGAGAGAGAGTGAGGTAGAGAGAGAGTGAGGTAGAGAGAGAATGAGGTAGAGAGAGAATGAGGTAGAGAGAGAATGAGGTAGAGAGAGAGTGAGGTAGTGAGAGAGTGTGAGGTAGAAGAGAGTGAGTAGAGAGAGAGAGTGAGGTAGAGAGAGAGAGAGAGAGTGAGGTAGAGAGAGAGAGGTAGGAGAGAGAGAGAGAGAGTGAGAGAGAGAGAGAGAGAGTGAGGTAGTGAGAGAGAGAGAGTGAGAGTGAGGTAGAGAGAGAGAGTGAGGTAGTGAGAGAGAGTGAGGTAGTGAGAGAGTGAGGTAGAGAGAGTGAGGTAGTGAGAGAGTGAGGTAGAGAGAGTGAGGTAGAGAGAGAGAGAGTGAGGTAGAGAGAGAGTGAGGTAGAGAGAGAGCTGTGAGGTAGAGAGAGAGTGAGGTAGAGAGAGAGTGAGGTAGAGAGAGAGAGAGGTAGTGAGAGAGAAAGTGAGGTAGAGAGTGAGGTAGAGAGAGTGAGGTAGAGAGAGAGTGAGGTAGAGTGAGGTAGAGTGAGGTAGAGAGAGAGTGAGGTAGAGAGAGAGTGAGGTAGAGAGTGAGGTAGAGTGAGGTAGAGTGAGGTAGAGAGAGAGAGAGAGAGGTAGAGAGAGAGTGAGGTAGTGAGAGAGAGAGAGTGAGGTAGTGAGATAGAGAGAGAGTGAGGTAGTGAGATAGAGAGAGAGTGAGGTAGTGAGATAGAGAGAGAGTGAGGTAGTGAGATAGAGAGAGTGAGGTAGTTAGAGAGAGTGAGGTAGTGAGAGTGAGGTAGTGAGAGAGAGGTAGTGAGAGAGAGAGGTAGAGAGAGAGAGGTAGAGAGAGAGAGAGTGAGGTGGAGAGAGAGAGGTGGAGAGAGAGAGAGAGAGTGAGGTAGTGAGATAGAGAGAGAGTGAGGTAGTGAGAGAGAGAGTGAGGTAGTGAGATAGAGAGAGGTAGTGAGAGAGAGAGAGAGGTAGTGAGAGAGAGGTAGTGAGAGAGAGAGGGAGGTAGTGAGAGAGAGAGAGGTAGTGAGAGAGAGAGAGGTAGTGAGAGAGAGGTAGTGAGAGAGAGAGGTAGTGGAGAGAGAGTGAGGTAGGGAGAGAGGTAGTGAGAGAGGTAGTGAGGTAGAGAGTGAGGTAGAGAGTGAGGTTAGAGAGAGAGTGAGGTAGAGAGAGAGAGTGAGGTAGAGAGAGAGGTAGTGAGACAGAGTGAGGTAGAGAGAGAGAGAGAGGTAGTGAGAGAGTGAGGTAGAGAGAGAGAGAGAGAGGTAGTGAGAGAGAGAGGTAGTGAGAGAGAGAGGTAGTGAGAGAGAGAGGTAGTGAGAGAGAGAGAGTGAGGTAGGGAGAGAGGTAGAGAGTGAGGTAGAGAGTGAGGTAGAGAGAGAGTGAGGTAGAGAGAGAGTGAGGTAGAGAGAGAGTGAGGTAGAGAGAGAGAGTGAGGTAGAGAGAGAGAGTGAGGTAGTGAGAGAGAGAGAGTGAGGTAGTGAGAGAGAGAGAGTGAGGTAGTGAGAGAGAGAGAGAGAGAGAGAGAGAGAGAGAGTGAGGTAGTGAGATAGAGAGAGAGAGTGAGGTAGTGAGAGAGAGAGAGAGAGAGAGAGAGAGAGTGAGTAGTGAGATAGAGAGAGAGAGTGAGGTAGTGAGATAGAGAGAGTGAGATAGTGAGATAGAGAGAGAGAGTGAGGTAGTGAGATAGAGAGAGAGTGAGGTAGAGAGAGAGTGAGGTAGAGAGAGAGAGAGTGAGGTAGTGAGAGAGAGAGGTAGTGAGAGAGAGAGAGAGGTAGTGAGAGAGAGTGGGAGAGAGAGAGTGAGGTAGAGAGAGCATGAGGTAGAGAGAGAGAGAGAGTGAGGTAGAGTGTGAGGTAGGGAGAGTGAGGTAGTGAGATGGAGAGAGTGAGGTAGTGAGATGGAGAGAGTGAGGTAGAGAGAGAGAGTGAGGTAGAGAGAGAGAGTGAGGTAGAGAGAGAGGTAGTGAGAGAGAGAGGTAGTGAGAGAGAGGTAGTGAGAGAGAGGTAGTGAGAGAGGGTGGTAGTGAGAGAGAGTGAGGTAGAGAGAGAGAGAGTGAGGTAGAGAGAGCATGAGGTAGAGAGAGAGAGTGAGGTAGAGTGTGAGGTAGGGAGAGAGAGAGTGAGGTAGAGTGTGAGGTAGGGAGAGTGAGGTAGTGAGATGGAGAGAGTGAGGTAGTGAGATGGAGAGAGTGAGGAAGAGAGAGAGTGAGGTAGAGAGAGAGAGTGAGGTAGAGAGAGAGGTGAGGTAGAGAGAGAGAGTGAGGTAGAGAGAGAGAGTGAGGTAGAGAGAGAGAGTGAGGTAGAGAGAGAGAGTGAGGTAGAGAGAGAGTGAGGTAGAGAGAGAGTGAGGTAGAGAGAGAATGAGGTAGAGAGAGAATGAGGTAGAGAGAGAATGAGGTAGAGAGAGAATGAGGTAGAGAGAGAATGAGGTAGAGAGAGAGTGAGGTAGTGAGAGAGAGTGAGGTAGAGAGAGAGATTGAGGTAGTGAGAGAGAGAGAGTGAGGTAGAGAGAGAGAGTGAGGTAGTGAGAGAGAGTGAGGTAGTGAGAGAGAGTGAGGTAGAGAGAGTGAGGTAGAGAGAGAGAGAGTGAGGTAGTGAGAGAGAGAGAGTGAGGTAGAGAGAGAGAGTGAGGTAGTGAGAGAGAGTGAGGTAGTGAGAGAGAGTGAGGTAGTGAGAGAGAGTGAGGTAGAGAGAGTGAGGTAGAGAGAGAGAGAGAGAGTGAGAGAGAGAGAGAGAGAGAGATAGAGAGAGGTAGTGAGAGGTGAGATAGAGAGAGGTAGTGAGAGAGAGAGAGTGAGATAGAGAGAGGTAGTGAGATAGAGAGAGGTAGCGAGAGAGAGAGAGAGAGAGTGAGGTAGAGAGTGAGGTAGAGAGAGAGAGTGAGGTAGAGAGAGAGAGTGAGGTAGAGAGTGAGGTAGAGAGAGAGAGAGTGTGAGATAGAGAGAGAGAGTGAGGTAGAGAGAGAGAGTGAGGTAGAAAGAGAGTGAGGTAGAGAGAGAGAGAGAGTGAGATAGAGAGAGAGTGAGATAGAGAGAGGTAGTGAGAGAGAGAGATAGAGAGAGGTAGTGAGAGAGAGAGTGAGATAGAGAGAGGTAGTGAGAGAGAGAGAGTGAGATAGAGAGAGGTAGTGAGAGAGAGAGAGTGAGGTAGTGAGATGGAAAGAGTGAGGTAGTGAGATGGAAAGAGTGAGGTAGTGAGATGGAGAGAGTGAGGTAGTGAGATGGAAAGAGTGAGGTAGTGAGATGGAGAGAGTGAGTGAGGGAGAGAGAGAGAGAGTGAGGTAGAGAGAGAGAGTGAGGTAGAGAGAGAGTGAGGTAGAGAGAGAGAGAGTGAGATAGAGAGAGAGAGAGATAGAGAGAGGTAGTGAGAGAGAGAGTGAGATAGTGAGAGAGTGAGATAGAGAGAGAGAGAGAGAGAGTGAGATAGAGAGTGGTAGTGAGAGAGAGAGAGTGAGATAGAGAGTGGTAGTGAGAGAGAGAGAGTGAGATAGAGAGAGGTAGTGAGAGAGAGAGTGAGATAGAGAGAGGTAGTGAGAGAGAGAGAGTGAGATAGAGAGAGGTAGTGAGAGAGAGAGAGTGAGATGGAAAGAGTGAGGGAGAGAGAGAGTGAGGTAGAGAGAGAGTGAGGTAGAGAGAGTGAGGTAGTGAGATAGAGAGAGCGAGAGGTAGCAAGAGAGAGCGAGAGGTAGCAAGAGAGAGCGAGAGGTAGCAAGAGAGAGCGAGAGGTAGCAAGAGAGAGCGAGAGGTAGCAAGATAGAGAGAGAGTGAGGTAGATAGAGAGAGAGTGAGGTAGTGAGATGGAGAGAGTGAGGTAGTGAGATGGAGAGTGAGGTAGTGAGATGGAGAGAGTGAGGTAGTGAGATGGAGAGAGTGAGGTAGTGAGATGGAGAGAGTGAGGTAGAGAGATGGAGAGAGTGAGGTAGTGAGATGGAGAGAGTGAGGTAGTGAGATGGAGAGAGTGAGGTAGTGAGATGGAGAGAGTGAGGTAGTGAGATGGAGAGAGTGAGGTAGTGAGATGGAGAGAGTGAGGTACTGAGATGGAGAGAGTGAGGTAGTGAGATGGAGAGAGTGAGGTAGTGAGTGAGGTAGTGAGAGAGAGAGAGACAGAGTGAGGTAGAGAGAAAGAGTGAGGTAGAGAGATGGAGAGAGTGAGGTAGTGAGATGGAGAGAGTGAGGTAGTGAGATGGAGAGAGTGAGGTAGAGAGATGGAGAGAGTGAGGTAGTGAGATGGAGAGAGTGAGGTAGTGAGATGGAGAGAGTGAGGTAGTGAGATGGAGAGAGTGAGGTAGTGAGTGAGGTAGTGAGAGAGAGAGACAGAGTGAGGTAGAGAGAGAGTGAGGTAGAGAGATGGAGAGTGAGGTAGTGAGATGGAGAGAGTGAGGTAGTGAGATGGAGAGAGTGAGGTAGTGAGATGGAGAGAGTGAGGTAGTGAGATGGAGAGAGTGAGGTAGTGAGATGGAGAGAGTGAGGTAGTGAGATGGAGAGAGTGAGGTAGTGAGATGGAGAGTGAGGTAGTGAGATGGGGAGAGTGAGGTAGTGAGATGGAGAGAGTGAGGTAGTGAGGTAGTGAGATGGAGAGAGTGAGGTAGTGAGATGGAGAGAGTGAGGTAGTGAGATGGAGAGAGTGAGGTAGTGAGATGGAGAGAGTGAGGTAGTGAGATGGAGAGAGTGAGGTAGTGAGGTAGTGAGATGGAGAGAGTGAGGTAGATGGAGAGAGTGAGGTGGAGAGAGTGAGGTAGATGGAGAGAGTGAGGTGGAGAGAGTGAGGTAGAGAGAGAGTGAGGTAGAGAGAGAGTGAGGTAGAGAGAGTGAGGTAGAGAGAGAGAGAGGTAGAGAGAGAGAGTGAGGTAGAGAGAGAGAGTGAGGTAGAGAGAGAGAGTGAGGTAGAGAGAGAGAGTGAGGTAGAGAGATGGAGAGAGTGAGGTTGAGAGATGGAAAGAGTGAGGTAGTGAGATGGAAAGAGTGAGGTAGTGAGATGGAAAGAGTGAGGTAGTGAGATGGAAAGAGTGAGGTAGTGAGATGGAGAGAGTGAGGTAGTGAGATGGAGAGAGTGAGGTAGTGAGATGGAGAGAGTGAGGTAGTGAGATGGAGAGAGTGAGGTAGTGAGATGGAGAGAGTGAGGTAGTGAGATGGAGAGAGTGAGGTAGTGAGATGGAGAGAGTGAGGTAGATGGAGAGAGTGAGGTGGAGAGAGTGAGGTGGAGAGAGTGAGGTGGAGAGAGTGAGGTAGAGAGAGAGTGAGGTAGAGAGAGAGTGAGGTAGAGAGAGAGAGAGTGAGGTAGAGAGAGAGAGAGTGAGGTAGAGAGAGAGTGAGGTAGAGAGAGAGAGAGTGAGGTAGAGAGAGAGTGAGGTAGAGAGAGAGTGAGGTAGAGAGAGAGTGAGGTAGAGAGAGAGTGAGGTAGAGAGAGAGAGAGTGAGGTAGAGAGAGAGTGAGGTAGAGAGAGAGAGAGGTAGAGAGAGAGAGTGAGGTAGAGAGAGAGAGTGAGGTAGAGAGATGGAAAGAGTGAGGTAGTGAGATGGAGAGAGTGAGGTAGTGAGGTAGTGAGATGGAGAGAGTGAGGTAGATGGAGAGAGTGAGGTAGAGAGAGAGAGAGTGAGGTAGAGAGAGAGTGAGGTAGAGAGAGAGTGAGGTAGAGAGAGAGTGAGGTAGAGAGAGAGAGAGTGAGGTAGAGAGAGAGTGAGGTAGAGAGAGAGAGAGGTAGAGAGAGTGAGGTAGAGAGAGAGAGTGAGGTAGAGAGATGGAAAGAGTGAGGTAGTGAGATGGAGAGAGTGAGGTAGTGAGATGGAGAGAGTGAGGTAGTGAGATGGAGAGAGTGAGGTAGTGAGATGGAAAGAGTGAGGTAGTGAGATGGAGAGAGTGAGGTAGTGAGGTAGTGAGATGGAGAGAGTGAGGTAGATGGAGAGAGTGAGGTAGAGAGAGAGAGTGAGGTAGAGAGAGTGAGGTAGAGAGAGAGAGTGAGGTAGAGAGTGAGGTAGAGAGAGAGAGAGTGAGGTAGAGAGAGAGAGTGAGGTAGTGAGATGGAAAGAGTGAGGTAGTGAGATGGAGAGAGTGAGGTAGTGAGATGGAGAGAGTGAGGTGGTGAGATGGAGAGAGTGAGGTGGTGAGATGGAGAGAGTGAGGTAGAGAGATGGAGAGAGTGAGGTAGAGAGATGGAGAGAGTGAGGTAGAGAGATGGAGAGAGTGAGGTAGAGAGATGGAGAGAGTGAGGTAGTGAGATGGAGAGAGTGAGGTAGTGAGATGGAGAGAGTGAGGTAGTGAGATGGAGAGAGTGAGGTAGTGAAATATATATAGAGAGAGAGAGGTAGTGAGAGAGAGAGAGGTAGTGAGAGAGAGAGAGGTAGTGAGATGGAGAGAGTGAGGTAGTGAGATGGAGAGAGTGAGGTAGTGTAATAGAGAGAGAGTGAGGTAGTGAGATGGAGAGAGTGAGGTAGTGTAATAGAGAGAGAGTGAGGTAGTGAAATAGAGAGAGAGTGAGGTAGTGAAATAGAGAGAGAGTGAGGTAGTGAAATAGAGAGAGAGTGAGGTAGAGAGAGTGAGGTAGTGAGAGAGTTCAACTTTGTGGGGCTCATCAAATAGCGGTCACATTTTAAGATTCGCATTCCTGTTCCATCCTGGATGATCCGTACCTTATAGCGAGTATTTCAGGCTCAAGATCCAGAAATCGCCCCCCTCAAATGTCCGCCCTAAGATTGATGACCCCCTCGCACAACCCTGGAGGCAGATGCGGCCGAGCAGGGTCGGAACCAGGGGGAGCGGGCCTAGGAGCAGGGAGAATAGACCGGGGGAGGGAGGGCCGCGCAACGGAGAAAGGAGAGCACGTGGAGAGAAAGAGATACGCGAGGGGGGAAAGAGGAGAGAACTGACGAGGGTAGTAAGAAAATGGGCGAGGCGAAAGGCAGAAGAGAGGAGGATGTGGCGCAACGGCCAGAACTCGCGACTTTGGAGCTGGGGAACCAGCTCGGCGTCAGCACAACATATGTGATTCTGGACAAATCACTTAATCTCCAACTATCTACAGCGCTGAGAAGAGGCAGATGCGGCCGGGCAGGGTGGAACCAGGGGGAGCGGGCCTAGGAGCAGGGAGAGGGAGGGCCATGCAACGGAGAAAGGAGAGCACGTGGAGAGAAAGATACGCGAGGGGGAAAAGAGGAGAGAAGTGATGAGGGAAGTAAGGGCATGTGTGAAAGGCAGGAGAGAGGAGGATGTGGCGCATCCCAGTCACGTTTTGATTACGTTTGCCGTAGTGGTGGTTTCTCCGGCTTCCCTGCCTTGCACCGGCAGCTGCTGCCTGCTGGGATAAGATACATCAATATTTCACTATGGTGGTTGCTAATTGGGTACAAAATACAGACTTTAGGATCCTGTTTTTATTTCAATAGGACAGCTGATAATCGTGCATAGAACGCTAATTATAGGATTCCATATCCTATTTCATCATGACAGTTGCCAATCTGGCATAGAACAACAACTATAGGATCCCACGTCCTATCTCTACTTCAATCGCCACTCTAGCTGCCAGAAACGCGTCATGTAGCTAAGACGCGAGGGACCTTTAATAAAAACAGGGATGTTTCTCCTGCTGTTCGTGGATGCAATTTACAGGCCGGCTGTTCAGAATATGGCAAACTTGTGAATATAAAGGTTGGTGCAAAGAAATGGTTGTGCCATTTTACTTTATTTTACGGTCTGGGAGATGTATACCTAAACCATATGTCTGGTTAATGTACTCAATTCCTTACATGTATATCTTAATTGGGGATAGCCGGGATGCACAGAAAACAGCAACACGAGAGGGGACGGAAGGAGGGGGCAAGGGGGGGATGGACACAAGCACAACGAGGAACGGCTGTTTTGATTAAGTTTGCCGTAGTGGCGGTTTCTCCGTCCTCCCTGCCCTGCACTTTATGCTTTACCTCCGCCATAGTTGTCGTGCTGAGGGTCACATTGCGGGTCACCTGGAGAGCCGGGATGCACAGAAAACAACAACACAAGAGGGGACGGAAGGAGGGGGCAAGGCTCGGACTGCCTCCGCCTTCTGCACGGGTCTTCCAGCGCCGCATCTCGTGCCGAGGGTCACATTGCAGGTCACCGGGAGAGCCGGGATGCACAGAAAACAGCAACAGGAGGGGGCAAGGGGGGGACGGACACAAGCACAATGAGGAACGGCTCACCTTCACTGTGGGTGACAAAAAAATGGAGGCCGCAAGCTTCTGAATTTTTCGGAATCTGGGGCGTGGTTTTGTGGTTCTGAGTGACAGACTACGTCACTGTCTAAAGAACAGCAAAACTTATGCCCCGAATCCGAATGAGACGGGGCTATATTAGAGTGACGCATCTCTCCTCCAATGGCTGGCCTCCGTTTAGGAAGCCAGCCAATGGAGAAGAGACGGGGCAGGGAGGCAGGTTAAACCGCACTACTAAGAAACATTAAATCTCCGACCCCAGACTGCGCAAGCGCAGCCTTTAGGTCCTCAACCTAAATAGGAGGAGGAGGGAGAAAAAGTGAGCAAGAAGAGAGGAGAGAGACCGTCTTAGAGAAAGTGATAGAAAGAGAAAAAAAGACAGTCCAAGAAAGGGCGAGAGGGGGGAGTACATGAAGAAAGAGGCAGAGAGGGCCCACACCCCGGCTTTTGGTTTCCCCTTACCTTCAGCTCCGCCATCTTGCGACATTGTGGGAGAGACCGGTCTGTTGCCGAGGCAGCGAGGCTCCTCTTCCCCAAACCGCGGTGTGCAGGAAGAGACTGTGGAGGCACAGGGCTCAGAGGACCTCTTGTGGCCTCCGAGAAAAGTAACTAAACGATATTAAGCCATCTTTAAAAAAAAAAAGAATGAGGAAGAAAAAGTGAGTAAGAAGAGGGAAGAAGAGAGAAGGAGAGAGACCGTCTTAGATATAGAAAAAGACAGTCAAAGAAATGGCAAGAGGGGGAGTACATGAGGAAAAAGAGGCAGATAGGACCTGGGGATGGTGCGTGCCCCATGAAAACAAATACATCTGAGCACTCGCTCATTGAGCACAGCCCACCACAAATAAAGCGGCCCGTTCTGGGCACACAAGTAGTCTCTCCAAGCAAGTGCACCAGCCGCAACGCCAGGAGCACACGGCCCCTCAAACAAGCACACGCACCATAAACTGTATGGGCTCCTTGGATGGGAAACAGGTCTGCACCGAGATTGGTTATAAACAGCCAATTACCTGCATCCAAATTGCCTTCCTAGCCGAGAGCCGATCCTCCCAGTCTCTCCAATGTGAACAATATCTTAGAAATAGCCAAATTCCTGAAAAGAATACAGGGATTAGAACTCATATGCCCAGGATGCGGAGGCCGGGGCTCGGTCCTGGTTCCCCAGCTCTAAGGTCGGTAGTCTTGGCAGTAAGGCTGTATTATCTTGCTCATTGATCAGCTTTCTTAAGAACGCAGATATTGCATCATACCGTAATATGTTGCATATTCTCTATAAATGATAGAATTTAAAATATAAAGCATTTAAATGATAGAATTTAAAAGATAAAGCATTTTTTAAATTTATAAACATACTGCCACCAAGGATGAAGCCCCGCCCACACTTTCACTGTAGGCTTACGGGCCCCCTTAATCAAGTGATACCAACAATGGGTTTCTAGCGTGATACAGTTTGGGTGTGCCGATGTTGTGTCCCTGGTCTCGTGTCTGTCCCCCCCGCTGTTGTGAGCTTAGTCCCGGTGAGTGCAGGGGTATTGTCAACCCCCTCCCTCAAGTCTTTCTTCAGTATAGTGCTGTGCGGGGGAGTCAGTTGAGGGACGTGGTGGGTGACCCGAGGGCCCCGTGTGCTGTGATGTCTGGTTTTTTGTTGCGTATGCTGCCCTGTCGGACCCATTGGGTTCCTTGTCTGCGAGGGCACAGCGGAGCTTGGACCCAGATTCCAAGCTTTCTGGTTCCTTACGGGTCCGGGAGGGTAACAGGGCAGTAGCAGCCAAGTGGGGGCAGACCTTGCTGCCCGGTTACGTTGTGTGTGCGGGGGGGGGGGGGGGGGGGGGGGGATTGAGATTAATTGTGGAGCTTAGCTCGGGGAGTGGTTACAATTTCCAAAGGTCTTGCATAGAGAGAGAAACTCTGGCGGTTCACTGGTCCATTAAGAAGCTGAAAATGTTACTTTGGGGCATGAAATTCTTGGTGAGAAGTGATCACGATGCTATTTCAAGCAGAATCTCTAAATGGATTTTGGGTCTTCAAGCATATGATTTTAAAGTTGAATACCTACCTGGTGTGCATAATTGCATTGCTGATACGCTCTCCAGACTAGTCCATCATGAGAAGGACAATATGGACACAGGGGATGAAGATATGAATGAATGGGTTTGAAATATTGAGCATGATGGTATGAAAGAGGACAAATGGCGAGAAGTGTGTGAATCTGATGTTGAATTTATGGAATTACGCTCTCTTATTAAAAAGGGGTGGTTTTGCAAGGCTCATGGGAATGTTGACAATTTTTAGAATGTAAGGCATGAACTTTCTGTAAGTGGTTGCTTAATCTTCAGAGGTTCGAGAATAATTTCTCCCAAGGTGATTCGTGAAGAGCTGGTCAAGCTAGCACATGAGGGTCACCAGGGAATATGTAAAACTAAAGAAAGACTTCGACTCAATTACTGGTGGCCAGGGATGGATCTTCAAATTGAGAGGATGGTTATAGACTGTATGCCTTGTATTCTAAGTGAGAAATCTCTCAAACCAAGAGTCCAACCGATGGTCATAAGGGAGCGACCCAGAGGTCCATGGCAGGAACTTGCTCTCGACATTTTGGGTCCTGTATCTTGTAATGGTTGTGAGACTTTTGTTTTTGTTCTGATTGATATGTTCTCAAGGTGGTCTGAGATCAAGTATCCTACCTGATAATGGTGTGCAGTTTGTGTCACATGAAATGGAAGATTTTTTTACACCGCTGTTCTATTGGTCTCAAAGTATGTGCTCTTTACCACCCAGAAAGTAATGGTATGGTGGACTGCTTTATACGTGTTTCTTAAAGAGACAATCTCTATGTCAAAACAAAATGGACTTGATTGAAAAATGAATTGAACAAAAGGGTTGAAGCATATAGGTTTACTCCACATGCTACCACTGGCTATTCACC